>NC_134356.1:630250819-630273319 GCF_048569485.1 Anomaloglossus baeobatrachus | reverse complement strand
ACATAATAATCAGATGTAATTTTGCTCAATAAAAGATAACTTACCTCCCCGAATCCTCCTTTTCCGAGCACCCGATACTGCCTGAAAGTATCCTTTGTAACGGCTTGTCTGGAAAAAAGGGAAATAGGAAACTAAACATTAGCGCTGAATGACACCACCTTCCTATAGAATCTATCAAGCTCCTGATGACCAATTATAAAGTATCCATGGCAAAAAAACTAAATAATTAAAAATCCAGAGGTGGGAATATTGTGTGCCCACTGTTCTCCTCCTCAACTGCTGGAGTGTAGCCACCACATTGCTCCTGTAAAGTACCACCCCCCTTCTGTGTCCTGCTGGACTTGGCTGGCAGAAATATGGAGACCGACCGCAATATGTCCGGCTTGAACGTTCACAACAAATGTTGCTTTTTTATGTTAAAGTCTGAGCATAAAGTGGATTTCCATGTTTAAAAAAAAAACAAAAAAAAAAAAAAACCACCTTAACACTTAGTTTTTTTTTCTTTACCAAAATCTGCCATGCCTGTGAACAACTGTTGGCTACACATAACCCTAAAGAGTCCGTCGTATGGGCTACCGATAACCCTAAAGAGTCCGTCGTATGGGCCACCAATAACCCTAAAGAGTCCGTCGTATGGGCCACCGATAACCCTAAAGAGTCCGTCGTATGGGCTACCGATAACCCTAAAGAGTCCGTCGTATGGGCCACCGATAACCCTAAAGAGTCCGTCGTATGGGCCACCAATAACCCTAAAGAGTCCGTCGTATGGGCCACCGATAACCCTAAAGAGTCCGTCGTATGGGCTACCGATAACCCTAAAGAGTCCGTCGTATGGGCCACCGATAACCCTAAAGAGTCCGTCGTATGGGCCACCGATAACCCTAAAGAGTCCGTCGTATGGGCTACCGATAACCCTAAAGAGTCCGTCGAATGGGCCACCGATAACCCTAAAGAGTCCGTCGTATGGGCCACCAATAACCCTAAAGAGTCCGTCGTATGGGCCACCGATAACCCTAAAGAGTCCGTCGTATGGGCCACCGATAACCCTAAAGAGTCCGTCGTATGGGCCACCGATAACCCTAAAGAGTCCATCATATAGGCCACTGGTAACCCTAAAGAATCCGTCGTGTGGGCCTCCGGTAACGCTAAAGAGTCCGTCATGTGGATCACCGATAACGCTAAAGAGCCCGTCAAATCTCATAAAATAATCCAATAATGATCCTTTTCCATTCTCTTACCTTTCCAGGCTTTTCCACTGCAAGAAGCGGTCAAAGTACATACTCTCCTGGTACTCCCTGAAAGGAGACCCCCGCAGGTACTCATGGAGCAGGCTGAAAAAAGAGGAAACACCTTGCATTAAATATGACTGTTAGCGACACTTCAAGGCATCTGTATCATTGTAATCTCTATAGAAGACCCCCAAAACTGTTGTGAATCGGTTCCTCAGGCCACGTCAATATTCTGTGGCCGCATCCCTGACGAAATCCACAGCTCTTCTTTGGATTAGTTGGCCCTCCACAACATTAATGTTGCGGCACAAGTGATGCCGCTACAGGCCGGCTAATCAAACGAAGAGGAAGGTAAGAGGCGATTATCGGGGCTCCTGTCCTACAGCCATAGACCACAGTCGTTGCTAATGGACTTGGTTGAAATAGTTAACTGAAAAAGGTTCTTGAAAGAAGGAGAGGAAAAAACACGAAAATGCAAAAAACTAAAACCATCTCCAACGTGGAAGGGTTGTTTTCTCGAAGAAGTGGCAACTCATTAGGACTGTGCCCCCTGTTCGGGCAGTATCTTCTTGTGGATGGCTTCCCTATATAAGGCTACGCCGCCTTTTCAATAGAATTTGAAGGGAGTGCGGTTCCCCTTTACAATAAAGCACTCACTTGATACAACTGCTGAAGATTTCTTTGCTTGGACTCTTTTCAAAGTTCATTGTACATTCTTCCATTTGGGCATCAGGGATTTCTGGCACATAATCGCGAGACTGGAGGGGCAACGACGTCATAAAGGAGGGAAGAACGGAAGAGGATATTAGAAGAATTAGTGACCCGACCCAAATAGTCATCACATATTACAGCCTGAGACCAGCGTCTTTGTGTCGGTGCGCTGAGCCCGTACACCGCTGCGGTATCATTAGAGGAAATGACTGCTCTTAGGTCAGTAGATAATACCCGAGAAGTGAACCCAAACACGGCGAGGAGGAAATAGTGCGGGTCATGAACCGTGCAGCCCATAGAACTACTATTAGCCATAAGACCACGAATACCAAGTAAATGGATCACATAGAATTTACCATGATCTACCAAGAGCCCCATTACACCTGCTATTTGCTACCAAGTCTACAATATTAAAATATATAACATGTGGTGTATAACATAAGGAGTATATGATAGTTTTACCAGGTAAGGTTTTGCCAGTGATTCCAAAAAGTTAAAAAAGGAATCTGTCAGCGGGATCTACCCTCTTAAGACATCTATATGAGCAAATAAGTCATAGAACGCTGAATACTATGATACCTGGTTAGCGCCAATACAAGGTCTTATTCCAGAGAAGTCTACATTTTTCTTAAGATGTAAATGAACTGTTAAGATCTATGGGCCGGACAAAGATCTACCCGAGAATCTGCATCCAGAGCTTATTGTAAATGACAGGGAGCGTTACCAGTGTGAGACATGTAATGACTGACAGTCTGCTCTCTCACTACACACATCATATTACACACTACAGTACAGCTTACTCTGTCCACACAGCAGTGGACACCGTGCCAACTGACCCGTCTGTGCTGTATCTGGTCAAGATTACTCCATATAATAGCTGTTTATTCAACTATTTCAATGGATTAGGGATTTGACAGGAAAATAAATACCTTGTCTTTATTTCTTTACTAATTTTCTCTCTTTCGGTCTTTCAGGTTTGCTTTTGGGGATCGTTGTGGAACCTTGCTATGGATTACGTCGAAACATTTTGGGGAATTTTTTGTAATAAATTGGTGAATGAGGGCTTGAGACAGGGGGGCTTTTGTCCAAATATTTTTTTTTTCTTTTAAATGTAACTGAAATTAGTAATGGGGGTCTCTGATAGACACCCACACACATTACTAATACCAGGGCTTGATGCCAGCTGGCAATTCACAGCTGGCTTCAACCTCCTATTACCTTGTCTGCCACCACACCAGTGCAATGGGAAAAGCAGAGTCCAGCTCCAGAGTTGGCATATCTGATGGATGCACCTCTTTTGAGGCAGCTGCGGGCTGCTCTGGTTAGGCCGGGAAGGGCCAAATAACCATGGCCCTTGCCACTCTAATAATATTATCCCCCAGTTGCCTGCTGTCCCTTGGCTGGTTTTAGAAAACCGGGAGGTGGGGGGGGGGGGGGGAGAAATCACACGCCAAAATAAAAGGGTGTGATCCCCTAAGGTACAGCTGACAGCTGAGGGTTGCAGCCCGCAGCTGCTGCTGTACCGGTGCTGGATATGAAAATTGGGGGGGACCTCACATCTTTTTTCTAAAGTTAATTTTTAATTCAGCTACACAGCTGTCTCTTTCTATCCATCTATTCTATCTATCTGATCCATGTATCAAATTATCCTATCCTGTTGTATTCTATCTAGCATTTATAACCAACGGATCCGTTATACCATAACGGGAGTCTATGGGCAACGAATCCGTTAACTGATAGGTAAATGGATTCTTTACTAACGGATATGTTGATCAGAGACTCCCACTGTGCTTTAACGGATCCATTAGACATCCGTATTTGGATGCCTTGGAGAATAGTCCTGCAACCAGAACTTTTCGTCCATCTTTAACAACGGATGGCTGGCGGATTAGACCTAACGGACGACACATTTTGTCACATCCGTTAATGGATCTCTCCCGATTAAAGTCAATGGGGAGCCAACGGGTCCTTTTTGCTTTTTCCAAACGTTTCCAAAAACGGAAATGATAACAAAACATGGGAACATACAGTCTGCAGACGCTGCCGCCCGCGGCAAGTCTGCAGATGCTGAAAAATCACTGAAAAGGGGTCCAAATTCCCTATCGCTCCTCTTCGGTCGTGATTGAATGCAGCGGTTAGATTATACATGCGGTCTGTGGCCCCAGTCACTGTCTATAAGACTGGGGGGCTCACAGCTGGCACAGATCTCATTTTCTGGGGCACACAATGGGCATTTTAATAGATTTGGTGCATCTTACTCCAGAGCAACTGAGTAATACTGATGTACAAAACAAGTGATGCTAAAATTTTTTGGTGGCAAAACTCTAAAATCCACGGCCTTACTGGGATCTGGAAAATTACAATTTTTAATATTTCTATATAAAAAATGCTTACAATAAAATTCAATAATAAATATTTAAATAAATAAATAAATGATAAAGAATATGAGGCAGAGATCGGTAATCTAGGACGAGAAGACTTACCTTTGAGGTAAAGAACCTATTAATTATTTCCTCTCCGGTCTCTTTCCTTTTCTCATCGGAGGACAACTCATAATTTGACTATTGAGGAAAAGAAAAATGGATTGGTGATCCTGCGCTAATTGATTGCATTCTCCAGTCTAGGGGTACACAGCGACTTTACTAGGGGACTTTGGACCTGGACCCCTGCCAACGCACACATACACACACAAAAAAATTGGGAGGAAAGTGAGGGCTGCGTCTTACAATCCACATGTAACTTATTGGGGGTTGGTGGAGCGGGGTCACAGGAGGCAGGGGCAATGCTGCAGTGGCTGTGCAGGTTAATGGCGCCCGGAGTTAGCGCGTGCGCAGATAGCGCTCTCAGCTCAAGATCTCATCAGCGCATGCGCCGCCTTCGGGCACCATTTTTTTGAAGCCCGCACCGCCGACATTCAGTATGGCGGCCCATGCCTCACTGCCCGCAGTGCAGCAGAGCCCACAGCGCAGCAGAGCCTCTCAGCGCCGTTGTACGTAGCAAGCATCTGGGACACCCGCTGCACCAACGGCAGCATCACCCTACTCCATCACCGCCCCTGCCTCCATTGACCCCCGCTCCACCACCACTGCCACGCCCCCTCTGGTAAGACACCACTGGATTATAATATGGACCCCATATATTTTTTTCCCTTCCTCTAACTTTGGGGTGCGTCTTATAATCCAATGCGTCTCATAAAAGAGAAAAATACAGTATATAAATTCTTCCAAAACCACTGAGTATTCCCAAATCCTCCAGCCGGTCTCACTTCACTGCCTCTAACCATGATGGACTGAGACGTGACTACTGCAAGAGTCACATAACCCAACCCATCATCGGAGGAGCCAGAAGAACAGAGACCAGTAGGAAATTGGGAAAGCCTCAGCATGATCACGGTCTAACCTAAACATAACTCTATAGAAGATAGGCTGACAGAAGATTTTTGGATCCGGTGATTCCTTTGCACATATCCTGTACAAGTCGCTGCTTCCACTGCCTGAAACTGTTTTGGTGAATCTAATATATAAAGCTGAGTGTATGTATCTGTGTATGTGTGTGTATGTATTATATATAATAATTGCTAATAGTAGCAACTGTCAGGGGTTGTTATAGGAACAAAATAAACTGTTAGTACAAGAAGCTTATGTGTGAGGTAATAAGATGTCGGTGGCAAGACTGGTAAAGAGAGACAGAAAGAGACAGACGGTCAAAGAGACAGACGGTCAAAGAGACAGACGGTCAAAGAGACAGACGGGCAAAGAGACAGACGGGCAAAGAGACAGACGGGCAAAGAGACAGACGGGCAAAGAGACAGACGGGCAAAGAGACAGACGGGCAAAGAGACAGACGGGCAAAGAGACAGACGGGCAAAGAGACAGACGGGCAAAGAGACAGACGGGCAAAGAGACAGAGACACACATATAGAGACACACACACACAGACACAGAGATGGAGACAGATAGACTGATACAGAGACAGACAGACAGACAGACAAAGAAAGACACAGACAGAGACAGACAGACAGTGACTGGGAGAGAGACAGAGAGACAGTTACTATGCCAGGCAATGCCGGGAACTACAGCTAGTGGTATATAAAGTGAAAGTTCCAGTTTCCCACAAAGTGAATGTATTGGGTGGACACTAAATGCCAAGCTAGAAGCAAGCGCTGTATCACGCCCGTTGCCTTCTTACCACTGCATCCAGGAAGAGGATGATTTTGGAAAGATGTCTCCTTGTTTCACAGAATTGGCGAAAAAGTAGGCGTCCTATGGGCTGCTTTTCACAAACGCTAGTGTAATCCCGGTCTATAAGAAATAACAGTAAAAAAAAAAAAAAAAAGAACAAATTAAAAACTTTGTGAAATCAGAAAGGAAAAGAAAAACTCAATGAAAAAACAAATCCTTAAAAAAAATAAATTTAGCATCTGAAGTATTGTGGGCATCTTTGGATACAAACCCCCAAAATGGGTCGCCTCCAGATATAAGAAATAGTACAGCACCCTCATAGAGATCAGATTCGCAGAAAGTATAATTGGTCACCATGGCCCCTATTACAGGCAGCAAGTTTTAGATCTTTTTGTTATTTTTGTGCTTAGGCACTATGGATGAGACCTGGATTTATTTCTATGACCCTGAAAACAAGGAGCAGTCAAAAAAGAGTGGAGGGCACAGTGGTTCTCCTCATCCAAAGACGTTCAGGGTGCAAAAATCATCCACTAAGGTGATGGTGTCTGTATTCTGGGATAAGGAGGACGTGCTGCTAGTGGACTACCTTCAAAAGGGTTCCACCATCAATGCAAGGTATTACATTGAACATTTGCACCAATTGACGGCAGATCTGAAGGCCAAAAGGTGAGGCAAGCTGTCCAAAGGAATCTTGTTCCTGCAAGACAACACCTCCACTCACACTGCACAAGCGACCACGGCAAAACAGCTGGCTGACTACCCACTTTATTCACTAGATCTTGCTCCCTCCGACTATCATCTGTTTCCAAACCTGAAGAAAGACCTCAAGGGTACCAAATCTCACACCATTTCTGATGCCATGGCTGCTACGGATGCCTGATTTGAGGCACAACCGAAATTATTCTTTTTGCTAGGCTTGGAATACCGATGTTAGAAGTGTGACATCAGTGGAGAGTATGTGGAATAAATGTAAAGTTTCATCATCCTATCTCGTTTCTTTCTGGGTAAAGTCAAAGACTTATCAGCAGCCCCGTGAAATCCTTTGACAGTTGGGGGTCCAATAAAGTCTAATCGTTGTAGTTTCCGCACCCTGTGTTGTCTGAGGAGTGTTCTGCCCATGGGTAAGGAGTTCAGGCATTCAGTTGGGATGAGCCCTGGGCCATGCAGTCTTTCTAAAGGCAGCCGGGCCAGCAAACTAGAGCACCCACTGACCCAGTGTCTCCACAACCACCAGTGGCATAACTTGTCCCCAATACAAGAAGTCAAATGGGGCCCCCAATAATTGCAAAGGGAACCCGTCACTAGCTTGGTGGACACTTAATCCTCAGCATGGGGTTATGCAGCTGGAAAGTTGGGAGTGGACGCTTCAACAAATGAATGTAATAAAAGAAGGAAGCAAAAACCCAAAAGGGCACAGTGTGAACCTACTTCTGGAAACGTAGTAGATGCTTACAACAAACGATGGAAAATCATCAGTAAGTGAAGCTCCACGTATCATATTTCATTTTTATCCCAGAATAGATGAGGAGGTGAGAAGGACCAGGTGGTCTCGATCTGCCGTCCATTTTCAATGCTTGCAAGTAGCATAAAATTAGTTTTCGTCTATGTATAGAGCCTGGGCTATAAGCCAGCACAACACACAACAAGGGAATGTTTAATAAGAGCGAGGGCTGGGGGGAAATAATAAAAAACACTTGGGCTCCAGCTTCCCAGGAACATAGAAATATCTCCAAAGCCTCTCGGGAGTAAGAGAACGCAAGAGTCTCGGCAGCCAACGGGGGTGATCGGGGTGACATTTTACCATCACTAGACAAGCAGCTGAAGAGAACAGAGAGGTCATCCTACCTCCACCAGAGGCCCCATCTTTGGTGAACCGTGACCTCCCTTACTGGAAATCGGCTTTGTTCTTCGGTCATGGGTCTGTCCTCCTTAGTCATCCCTTACCCAAATCGCTGTGAGGGTATGTGCATGTAATAAGGGGGAGGTTTCCCTTGTAGGATCACAGCTCTGCTCTCTAATGGACCCAATACATACCAAGAAAACCATTTGCATTTCATTTTGGTTTATGGGGTCGTGCCTTCTAACTGCGCACTCCTAGCCATCAGTTTAGGATGATTATTAAACTTCCTATCAGCAGGTTCAGATGGAGGCATCACTAGGTAGAGACCCGCCATACAAGATACGCCTTGACGCTGGCTGCTGGGCACACATAAAACTGTCCTTTTTTCCGTGTCTCAATGTATTTCCTTAGCAGTAATGCATGTTCAAGTTCCTGTATACAAAGTCTGTATACCTTAGCGTCTCAGAGTGCAGCTGTTTATTTGTAAGATGATAGACACAAATACATCGAGTTCAACATACAGCTCTGGCAAAAATTAAGAGACCACTGCAAAATTTCCAATTTCCAATAAATTATTTAATTCTATAAACCACTGACAACGTCTCTGAATTTCCAGCAATACATTTTGTATTTATTTTCTGAAAATGAGAAATGGGCAAAATAACAAAACAATGCATTGCTTTCACACCTCAAATAATGCAAAGAAAACAAGTTCATAATCCTTTAGAAACAACAATACTAATAATGTTTTACCTCAGGAAGATTCAGAAATCAATATTTTGTGGAATAGCCATGATTTTTAATCTCTGCTTTCATGCCTCTTGGCTGCTTTCCACCAGTCTGTCACACTGCTTTTGGGTGACCTTATGCCACTCCTGGCGCAAAAGCTGAAGCAGTTCTTTATTTGATGGCTTGTGACTATCCATCTTCCTCTTGATTACATTCCAGAGGTTTTCAATGGGGTTCAGGTCTGGAGATTGGGCTGGCCATGACAGGGTTTTGATGTGGTGGTCTTTCATCCACACATTGATTGACCTAGCTGTGTGGCATGGATCTTAGTCCTGCTAGAAAAAAAAACCAGTCCTCAGAGTTGGGGAACATTGCCTGAGCAGAAGGAAGTAACTGTTTTTCAAGGATAACCTTGTATACGGCTTGATTCATGCGGCCTTCACAAAGTTTAATCTGCCCAATTCCAGTCTTGCAAAAGCATTCCCAGATCATTATCGATCCTCCACCAAATATCACAGTAGGTGCAAGACACTGGCTTGTATGCCTCTCCAGATCTCAGTCTAACCATTAGATGATCAGGTGTTGGGCAAAGCTGAAAATTAGACTCAGAGAAGATTACCTTACTCCTGTCCTCTACTGTCCAATCCTTATGGTCTTTGGCAAACTTCAGCCTGGCTCTCCTTAGCGTCTCATTGATGAAAGGCTTTTTTCTAGCTTTACATGACTTGAGCCCTGCCTCTAGGAGCCGGTTATGAACTGTTCTTGCCGTGCACTTCACCCCAGCTGCCATTTGCCATTCCTTTTGTAGGTCACTTGATGTCATCCTGCGGTTGCTGAGTGACATTCGAATAAGATGACGGTCATCCCGGTCAGTGGAGAGTCTCTTTCGCACTCTGGCGGTCTGCAGCTTTGTTGCCCCCAATGTCTGCTGCTTGACCTTGTTGTAATGGACTGCCGTCTTAGAAATTTTAAGGATGGAGGCAACATGACGCTCACTGCATCCCTCTGCTAGTAAAGCCAGAATTGAGACCTTGTTTTCGTCAATCAAGACTTTTCTTTTCAACTCCTTTGGTTAAAAGTTATTTTATTCCTATTACTTTTGGGATATCACTAGCACTTGTTTTGCCATCCAGCTTGTCCTATTGCAGGAGCATTGTGAAGACCACAGCAGTGTTTTTTATACTTGCCCTCCTTAAATTACATGTGGTTCAGGTGATCACCTAATCAGAAGCACATTAAGTAGAATGAGGTGACTCTGGTTGGAATTCATCTGACACTGGAATGGAAGTCAGACATGTAGAGGAGCTGATTTTTATAAAACTGTGCAGTGGTCTCTTAATTTTTGCCAGAGCTGTATAGGCGAACAAGTTACTCCAGAGGAAGGCAAAGATCCCATGAGGTAGGTGAAGACTGCCCTATATTAAGGGAAACCTTCCTCCCCAACTCCATATTCGCCAATTAGACTAGTTCTCTGGATCAGCGCCTGCCATGTGGTGTCCAGGTCCAGACTCATTAGTTGTTTCTGCGGCATCAGGCTTTGTTCACACTGCAGAGCCTAACAGGCAACCTGATGTCTCCTAGTTGTTCAGCCAGAGCCGGGCGTCAGCCGTTTCATGTGCTCTGTTCCTCAGTCCTGCAGGGGTTAATTCCTGCTGACCTAGGCAACTCTCCTAGGAGCTCAGGTTGCTAATTATCAATCATAGCAATCTCCTTCCTAAAAAAAAAAAAAAAGTTTCTGGCCCATGCTGCTCAGCGTCAATGATAGCTTCAGCGTAACTCCAGCGATTCCGGTCTTAGTGGTGATCCAGTTTATGGGGATCTGTAGTTGTGATTTTGAGTGGTGTGAACGTTCCCCTGTTGTGCGTTTACTTAACTCCCCTTTCCTTTATTCCCCTGTACACGTATAGTCTCTCCTTTGTGTTTGAGTGCAGTGTGTACGAGTTTCCGTTCTCCATTGTCAGTGTTGTTTCTGTGGGGTTTTGATACTGTGTTTCCGGCCTGCCCCAAGGTTGTGTGGGATGGGGAGTAAGATCAGGGCTCGGACAGGAGCCAGGGTCACGCTGGGGGCTTGGACCTGGCTACCATCAAGTCTACCTCTGAGATAAGGGATAACGCAGGATCTCAAGTCTGAGGGCCAGACTAGGGACCCCTGTTCTGTCATTACATACCCCACGACAACACTCCATCACAGAATCTAGGCTGAACTCAACTAGCAGTAATCAAGGCAAAAAACAGTAACAGACAAAACGAAAATTGAAAGTCACTACATGGTCATGTGAATTCGCCCTGAACAATGAAAATATTTTCTGTAAAACTAGTCAAAAATCGCATTAGACTAATAAGCAAATTTTATTTCTTACTGGTCCTTCAAGACTTCCAAATCCTATTCTGTGTAAAGAAGAAGCCAACTGTCTCCACTTAGACATGAGACCATTATAGCTTCTCCAGAGCTGAAATCTCCCAGCACTCTCTATTAGAAATGCCCGTGGCAGCATTTCATACACGGGTTATTTCTTCACAAGCTACAATAGTAAATTTTGGTACCTTCAGCATTTGCTTTTCTTTTGCCTAAATAGCAGACATGGACCTGGACTTAAAGATGGCCTTTATTGTAAGCTAGGCCTAAGAAGCAAAAGATCTAATATCCACAGGATCCAGCAGCAGCACCACAGCCCCATATTACCATAATCACTGACAACACCCCAGACAGGAGAGACGCACGTGCCCTTCTTAATATATTCCTACAAGAAAAAAAGAACAGGCGTGGAACTACTCACCCAGCTGTTTGCGTAATTCTTCACACTGGCTGATATGCGGAAACTTTAGGATTTCCTTCCATTTTTTACTCCTCCCTTTTCTTTTGCCACCACCACCTGCAAAGAAAAAAGTAAAAAGTTAGGTGATATCAAACTACGGTAGTATAGTAGTAGCAGCATGTAGTAAGACATAAAAGCAGGATACAGTAAAATTAAAGATTTGTGCTGCCCTGATCCAGCGTCCCTTGCAATGTCCTGGCTTCCCTCATCACCCTAGATGGGTTACCCACCTATGCGCCGAGCCGGATACCTGACCCTGGCTGACCCTAAAATAGGCCCTAGCTAGGGAGCGGATGGGATGAGCACTTAGTCAACTCACTAAGCTCTAAAGAAGACACAGGGATAACAAACAGGGGGAAAGTGAAAGAACAACTTAAGTGCATCTCAATAAATTAGAATATCATCAAAAAGTTAATTTATTTCAGTAATTCAATGCAAAAAGGAAACACATATAGAGTCATTACACACAGTGATCTATTTCTAGATATTATATAGAGTCATTACACACAGAGGAATCTATTCCTATATATTATATAGTCATTAAACACAGAGGGATCTATTCCTACATATTATATAGAGTCATTATACACAGTGATCTATTTCTATATATTATATAGAGTCATTACACACAGTGATTTATTCCTATATATTATTTGGAGTCATTATACACAGAGGGATCTATTTCAGGTGTTTTTCTGTTAATGTTGATGATTATGGCTTACAGCCAATGAAAACCCAAGAGTCATTATCTCAGTAAATTAGAATATTATATAAGACCAACTGGAAAAATGATTTTACACTCAGAAATGTTGGCGCCTACTGAAAAGTCTGTACAGTAAATGCCTCAATACTTGGTCAGGGCTCCTTTTGCATTAATTACTGCATCAATGCGGCGTTGCATGGAGGCGATCAGCCTGTGGCACTGCTGAGGTGTTATGGAAGCCCTGGTTATTTGATAGCCGCCTTCACCTCGTCTGCATTGTTGGGTCTGGTGTCTCTCATAGATTCTCTATGGGGTTTAGGTCAGGCGAGTTTTCTGGCTAATCAAGCACAGTGATACTGGGGTTAGTAAACTAGGTATTGGTACTTTTGGCAGTGTGGACAGGTGCCAAGTCCTGCTGGAAAAGGACATATCCATCTCCTAAAAGCTTGTCAGCAGAGGGCAGCATGAATTGCTCTAAAATTTCCTGGTAGACGGCTGCGCTGACTTTGGTCTTGATAAAACACAGTGGAGCTACACCAGCAGATGACATGGCTCCCCAAACCATCACTGATTGTGGAGACTTCACCCTAGACCTCAGCAGCTTGGATTGTGGCCTCTCCACTCTTCCTCCAGACTCTGGGACCGCGATTTCCAAATGAAATGCAAAATTTACTTTCATCTGAAAACAACACCTTGGACCACTGAGAACAGTCCAGTTCTTTTTCTCCTTGGCCCAGGTAAGACGCTTCTGGCGTTGTCTATTGGTCATGAGTGGTGACACAAGGAATGTGACAGTTGTAGCCCATGTCCTGGATACGTCTGTGTGTGGTGGCTCTTGAAGCACTGACTCCAGCAGCGTCCACTCCTTGTGAATCTCCCCAAATGTTTAAACTGTCTTTTCTTAATCCTATCAAGGCTGCGGTTATCCCGGTTGCTTGTGCACCTTTTTCTACCACACTTTTTCCTTCCACTCAACTTTCCATTAAAATGCTTGGATACAGCACTCTGAACAGCCAGCTTCTTTAGCAATGACCTTTTGTGGCTTACCCTCCTTGTGGAGTGTGTCAGTGACTGCCTTCTGGACATCTGTCAAGTCAGCAGTCTTCCCCATGATTGTGTAGCCTACTGAACCAGACTAAGGGACCATTTTAAACGCTTAGGAAGCCTTTGCAGGTGTTTTGTGGTAATTATTCTAATTTTGTGATATAATGGCTTTTGGGTTTTCATTGGCTGTAAGCTATAATCATCATTAACAGAAATAAACACTTGAAATAGATCCCTCTGTGTGTAATGACTATAATATATGCGTTTCCCTTGTTGTACTTCATTCCTGAAATAAATTAACTGAATCTGTCAAATACTGACCTTCTCCTGTTTCCTCTGTCTCCTAACCCTCCTAAACCCAATGAAGGGAATTTTGTTTACTTACCGTAAATTCCTTTTCTTCTAGCTCCAATTGGGAGACCCAGACAATTGGGTGTATAGCTTCTGCCTCCGGAGGCCACACAAAGTATTACACTTTAAAAAGTGTAACCCCTCCCCTCTGCCTATACACCCTCCCGTGCCTCACGGGCTCCTCAGTTTTGGTGCAAAAGCAAGAAGGAGGGAAAGTTATAAATTGGTTCAAAGTAAATTCAATCCGAAGAAATTTCGGAGAACTGAAACCATTCAACATGAACAACATGTGTACACAAAGAACAACAGCCCGAAGGGAACAGGGGCGGGTGCTGGGTCTCCCAATTGGAGCTAGAAGAAAAGGAATTTACGGTAAGTAAACAAAATTCCCTTCTTCTTTGTCGCTCCATTGGGAGACCCAGACAATTGGGACGTCCAAAAGCAGTCCCTGGGTGGGTAAAGTAAAACCTCGTAATAGAGCCGTAAAACGGCCCCTTCCTACAAGTGGGCAACCGCCGCCTGAAGGACTCGCCTACCTAGGCTGGCATCTGCCGAAGCATAGGTATGCACCTGATAGTGTTTCGTGAAAGTGTGCAGGCTCGACCAGGTAGCTGCCTGACACACCTGCTGAGCCGTAGCCTGGTGCCGCAAAGCCCAGGACGCACCCACGGCTCTGGTAGAATGGGCCCTCAGGCCTGAGGGAACCGGAAGCCCAGAAGATCGGTAAGCTTCGAGAATTGGTTCCTTGATCCACCGAGCCAGGGTTGATTTGGAAGCCTGTGACCCTTTACGCTGGCCAGCGACAAGGACAAAAAGTGCATCCGAGCGGCGCAGGGGCGCCGTACGAGAAATGTAGAGTCTGAGTGCTCTCACCAGATCTAACAAGTGCAAATCCCTTTCACATTGGTGAACTGGATGAGGACAAAAAGAGGGTAAGGAGATATCCTGATTGAGATGAAAGGGGGATACCACCTTAGGGAGAAATTCCGGAACCGGACGCAGAACCACCTTGTCCTGGTGAAACACCAGGAAAGGGGCTTTGCATGACAGCGCTGCTAGCTCAGACACTCTCCGAAGTGATGTGACTGCTACTAGGAAGACCACTTTCTGCGAAAGGCGTGAGAGAGAGATATCCCTCATTGGCTCGAAAGGTGGTTTCTGAAGAGCCATCAGCACCCTGTTCAGATCCCAGGGTTCCAACGGCCGCTTGTAAGGAGGGACTATGTGACAAACCCCCTGCAGGAACGTGCGTACCTGTGGAAGTCTGGCTAGGCGCTTCTGAAAAAACACAGAGAGCGCTGAGACTTGTCCCTTAAGGGAGCCGAGCGACAAACCTTTTTCCAATCCGGATTGAAGGAAGGAAAGAAAAGTGGGCAAGGCAAATGGCCAGGGAGAAAAACCCTGATCAGAGCACCAAGATAAGAATATCCTCCACGTCCTGTGGCAGATCTTGGCGGACGTTGGTTTCCTAGCCTGTCTCATAGTGGCAATGACCTCTTGAGATAACCCTGAAGACGCTAGGATCCAGGACTCAATGGCCACACAGTCAGGTTGAGGGCCGCAGAATTCAGATGGAAAAACGGCCCTTGAGACAGCAAGTCTGGTCGGTCTGGTAGTGCCCACGGTTGGCCCACCGTGAGATGCCACAGATCCGGGTACCACGACCTCCTCGGCCAATCTGGAGCGACGAGGATGGCGCGGCGGCAGTCGGACCTGATCTTGCGTAACACTCTGGGCAACAGTGCCAGAGGAGGAAACACATAAGGGAGTTGAAACTGCGACCAATCCTGAACTAAGGCGTCTGCCGCCAGAGCTCTGTGATCTTGAGACCGTGCCATGAATGTCGGGACCTTGTTGTTGTGCCGGGACGCCATTAGGTCGACGTCCGGCATCCCCCAGCGGCAACAGATCTCCTGAAACACGTCCGGGTGAAGGGACCATTCCCCTGCGTCCATGCCCTGGCGACTGAGAAAGTCTGCTTCCCAGTTTTCTACGCCCGGGATGTGAACTGCGGATATGGTGGAGGCTGTGGCCTCCAACCATAGCAGAATCCGCCGGACTTCCTGGAAGGCTTGCCGACTGCGTGTTCCGCCTTGGTGGTTGATGTATGCCACCGCTGTGGAGTTGTCCGACTGAATTCGGATCTGCTTGCCTTCCAGCCACGGCTGGAACGCCTTTAGGGCAAGATACACTGCCCTTATCTCCAGAACATTGATCTGAAGGGAGGACTCTGGCTGAGTCCAAGTACCCTGAGCCCTGTGGTGGAGAAAGACCGCTCCCCACCCTGACAGGCTCGCGTCCGTCGTGACCACAGCCCAGGATGGGGGTAGGAAGGATTTCCCCTTCGACAGAGAAGTGGGAAGAAGCCACCACTGAAGGGAAGCCTTGGCTGCCCGAGAAAGGGAGACGTTCCTGTCGAGGGACGTCGACTTCCTGTCCCATTTGCGGAGAATGTCCCATTGAAGTGGACGCAGATGAAACTGCGCAAAAGGAACTGCCTCCATTGCTGCTACCATCTTCCCTAGGAAGTGCATGAGGCGCCTCAAGGGGTGTGACTGGCCTTGAAGGAGAGATTGCACCCCTGTCTGTAGTGAACGCTGTTTGTCCAGCGGAAGCTTCACTATCGCTGAGAGGGTATGAAACTCCATGCCAAGATAACTGAGGAGCCCGTGAGGCACGGGGGGTGTATAGGCAGAAGGGGAGGGGCTTTACACTTTTAAGTGTAATACTTTGTGTGGCCTCCGGAGGCAGAAGCTATACACCCAATTGTCTGGGTCTCCCAATGGAGCGACAAAGAAATTACCATTTCCATGTGTGGTTCTACCATCACTCCGCAGCAGCACGCCCGCTTGTCTTCGGGTTATTTCTCACTCCGATCTTTCCTTCACTCTCTATATTCAATCAATCACTCATGTCACCTGGACCTCAAAAACATCTCTAGAATTCGACCTTTTCTTACCTTTGACTCTGCAAAAACTCTGTCGCTCTTATTGATTCTCGTCTGGACCATTGTAACTCTTTACTGATCGGTCTCCCTCTTACTAAACTCTCCCATCTCCAATCCATCCTGAATACAGCAGCCAGGATCATATTCCTCTCCAGCATCTACACAGATGCCTCCACCCTGTGCCAGTCATTGCACTGGTTACCCATCCGCTACAGAGTACAATGTAAACTTCTCTCTCCCCCTAAAGCACTCCCCAGTTCCTCACCGCCCTACATCTCCTTCCTCATCTGTCTATCACAGTACCCGTGCCCTCCTTTCCGCTAATGCCCTAAGACTCACATCCTCTATAATTTGGACCGCCCACTCTCGTCTCCAAGACTTCTCGCGAGCTGCGCCAATGCTCTGGAACACACTACCAAGACAATCCACTTAAAGGGAAGATGTTGTGCCCAAAAAAAATAAAAAATTCAATAACTGAAAAAATGGAAAGTATTAATGTTTTAATGTTTTGTTTAAATATTATTTGTTTTAAATTGAGCAAAATAGAAAAAAAAAAATTAAAAAGTTTGATAATTTTCCACTTTTAAACACTAGGGGAAGCAGCTGTTGAAATCTTACTGAAATCCTACTGTAGAAATAGCCTGGATTACAGCTGCAGTAAAGTGGGCAGAATCTGCTCTCCTGTGTGTGATGTCACCTCCCCCTCCCAATCTGAGTGTTTCCAAAAGGATAAGGGAGAATGAAGTTTAGGGACACAATGCAGAGCCATTTTGTTGGTGACCAGAAATGTCTAAAGTGTCACCAAGGACAGCTGCATATTGCTCCTCACATAACGCCCTGCACGCCCCGATCCAGCAATGCTCTGCTGCATGCACGCCCACTTGCAATGTTCTGCCTCACGGACGCACAGTGTGTGTGTGTGTGTGTGTGTGTGTGTGTGTGTACACACTGTATATACTGTGTGTGACCGAGCACCCAGCATGAGGGAGGCGGAGCCAGCGTGTGTATATACTAAGTAGTGTGTGTATATACTATATACCGCGTGTACACTGCGTATTTACTGTGGGTGGGTGTGTGTGTGTGTGACCGAGCAGCATGAGGGAGGCGGAGCCAGTGTGTGTGTATATATACTGTGTGTATGTACTATATACCGTGTGTACTGTGTATATATATACTGTGTGTGACCGAGCAGCATGAAGGTGCAATGCTCTGCATGCATGCACGCAATGCTCTACATGCAGGACAAACCGCAATGCTCTGCCACCTACATGCACACACAACACAATGCTCTGCCGCGCACACACAATGCTGCATGCACGCCTGCTGCGGCAAGGAGAGCGGCGGGGGGTGTCATTGGAGACGGTAGCATTGGCAGCGGGGGTGGGGCGCCAATACGCTACTCACACAAACTGACAGGTGACAGGCCGGGGGGGGGCCGGGGGAATGTCATTGGAGCATTCGAGGCGGTAGCATCAGGGGGGGCGTAAAATACTCACACAGGCCAAACAGGTGACAGGGGGAAAAGTGCAAAACACAACATCACCGCTGTGAGCTGCAGAAAGATGGCGCTGATCTCCTCCCTCTGTTGTGATCTGGACAGCCCAGGGGGCACGTCCAAGTCACAGCAGGGAGCTCTCCTGTAATAAGTATAGGGGTCGTAGCCCGAATAGCAGAGTGAATGCACAGAGGGCTGACATACACACAGCAAATCCAAGATGGCAGCCCCCAGTGCTTCAGTAAAACTAGAATTAAATAAAAACTAAATAAACAGCGAGTTTAATTTTGTATTAAAAATACTTGATTTCATAATCACTATTATTAATACAAAAATAAAAAACGCGACACCTTCCCTTTAAATTGACAATACTCATTTCTTTAGACTAGCCTATTGGGGTATGTGCGCACGCTGCAGATTAGGTGCAAACAATTTCTGCAACAAAAACGTCCTTGTGGCAGAATAACGCACCAAAAAATACACGTGACTTTTACTTAAATCAATGCCTGGAAGGGTTAAAAAGCGCAGGAAAAAAACACCAACAATTGACACGCTGCAGATTATTTTCTGCACCAAAAACCACAAGGAAAAAAGAAGTAATGTGGGCACAGCACTTCAGAATTCTCAGACTTTATTGGCATAAGGATAAACACGCACATTTGGGCCACAATCTGAATGAAACTGCACCAAAAACCTCAGCGTGCGCACACAGCCTTACCTCACTACACGCATCTATCTTATTCTTCAAAATCTGGTCCTTTTTATCATCTGTTTATACACCCTCTATGCACTTAATTATACTGATGGCCGGACCAGACAATACAAGAACTTTATACCATTAACCTTTTGTGCCTCCCCTATTTCCTCCTAGATTGTAAGCTCTTACAAGCACGGCCCTCACTCCTTTTGGTTTCTGTTGAACTGTGTAACTCTTTAATGTCTCATATTGTCTGTACATGTCCCCTTTGAATTGTGAAGCGCTGCGGAATATGTTGGCGCTACATAAATAAAAATTATTATGAAAACCAAGGAACACACCAGACAGGTCAGGGAAAAAGTTGAGGAAAAGAGTAAAGCAAGGTTAGGTTACAAAAAATAAATAGCTCAAGCTGTGAACATCTCATGGAGCACTGTTCAATAAATCATCCAAAAATGGAAGGAGTGTGGCACAACTGCAAACAAACCTTCCAAGACATGGCCGTCCACCTAAACTGACATCCCAAGCAAGGGGAGCACTAACTAGAGAAGAAGCCAAGAGGCCCATGGTACAGCTGAGGTGGGAGAATCTGTCCACAGAACAATGATTAGTCGAACACTACACAAATCTGGTCTTTATGGAAGAGCAGCAACAAGAACGTTTTTTTTTGTACATAGTTACTTAGGTTGAAAAAAGCCCCAGGTCCATCTAGTTCAACCTTCCTCCACCAGTTCTACATTTGGTCACTAAGTCATTTATAACCAACAATGTTGTGTGTACTGAGGAAATCATCCAGCCCTGATATAAAAGCTGTTATAGTATCTGCCATTACTACCTCTTGTGGTCGGCATTCCACAGTCTGACCGCTCTAACTGTAAAGAACCCTTTCCTATTTAGCTGCAGGAATCGCTTTTCTTCCACTCGCAGTGTATGCCCTCTGGTCCTTAGCATTGTCTTTGGGTTTTTTTTGTTTTTTTCAAACAAGCCCCATTTGCAAAATGCCATTTAGTGGACACAAATAGTATTTGGAGGAAGGTGCTCTGGTCAGATAAGCATAATGTAGAACTTTTGGGGATGAATCCATAAAGCAATATGTAGCCAAACCTAACTGCTCATCACCCTGAAAACACCATCCCCACAGTCAAACATAGTGGTGGCAGCATCATGCTGTGGGGAGGGTCTTCTACAGCAGGGGCAGGAAAGCTGGTAAAAGTTGTTGGGAAAGATGAATTTAGCCAAGTAAAAGGAAATCCTGTAGGAAAACCTGTTGGAGGCGGCAAAACACTTGAGATTGGGGCATAGGTTCAACTTTCAGCAGGACAATGACCCTAAACATACTGCCAGAGCTACAATGGATGGTTTAGATCACTGCGTATTCATGTGTGTGAACGGCCCAGTCACAGTCCAGACCTAAATGATTTTGGACTATGTCATTAAAGGGATAACACAATGTCACACAGACGGACTTTGTCGGCTAGCACTCGTAAAGAAAACGAGCACTTTTACAATTTACGGCTTATCATTTGTTGCCTCGGAGACCGACCACCACCGATTTCAAGCACAAAGGAGAAGATCTTGTTAGTATTCCATATGTACTGCTGTCTAGCAGCGGTGGCCGGTCTCCAAGGTAACGAGATATAAACACACGAAAAATGATGAAAAGGAACCCTTCACATTGGATACCACTATCAACCTTCAGATATGATAATAACTAAAGGTTACTTCTGGGTGCTGCACTTTCAGTACTGCGGCTTAACGCTATTAACTTGCAGATGAACCGAATTTCTGCAGGTTCCGTCTAATATCTCAACGACTGCAGCAATTGCAAAATCGCTCATACGTACAAGCACTAATCGACAATACCCATTTGTAAAGATGGGAGTACCCCCCTTTAACAAAGCAGAAACCTTTCATTTCGGTCACAAATGGTTATGATTCTGAAGGAACTGCCTACGGCTTCCTGCACAGACCGGCCGTCCGCTCCGTAACAAGCACATCCCGGGAAATGAAGACCATGAAGATTTGGCAAAGCCCAGCGCTGATCAAAGTTATCTGGAGGAAACATGCTGAATATAGACCTGTGACGACAGGAGCCTGGAATTCACAGCCCGAAATTAGGAATAATAATCTGTAGAGGAGCATTCCTTACAAAGAAAGTCACTTTTCTGTACAACAACAGACAGTGTAGTCATTTTACTAGATCCAATAGAAAAAAAATGCATTTGAGTAAAAGAAAATGAAAAATAATAATATTATTATTATTATTATTATTATTAAGTCCCCAAAGATGAACAACCCCTTTAAAGTGAACAGTTCAATAATTGCATGCTATGTCTCCCATGATCCCCATATGTGGAGCCTAGTGCATATCTTACCCATAATGATGATATTAAGGAGGACCGTGCATGCAGCCCCGATGCGTGTTTTGTTTCTATGTCTGTCTCAAGGGGAAGTGTGAGAATGACAGACCTGTCAAAGGTATTTATAGATTCTGGAACAAGGTTCAATAAAAGGCCATTACAGTCTCTACCCCCCAAAAAGATGCAATAATCGTGGCATGTGCATAGCCTATGACCCGATCACATCACAAGATAAGTGCACGTTGCCAACATTGATGGCCGGCGTGAGACAAACATATCTGTAGCTGGGGCTCATCTTCGCGCCAGGGCCCTCAGCCCGACCCTCGCACCGGGCTTTTCGCTCGCCGCAATGATGGCAAAAGCGACTTTTGACCAGCAGCACAAAATCCAAACCTTCTGTGGACATTTGTGACACCATAGGAAATTATGCTAGCGGAGAAGGGCGGCATACACATCCACCAGGTACGTGATGAAGATTGGCCATTGGCTGTATTTAAGTCTCCGCCAGACGTGTAGGGGAAAAATGCACCCAATGGTCGGTTTCATATGTGTATCATCATATTCAAGGGATCTTATCTTTTTGATGGCAAAAATAATGAAGTCTTCAATATTGGTTTTGCCATTAATAATACTGGAAAGCCAAAAAAATACTTAAGAGATCCAATTATAAGATTATAATTATAAAGTGCTCATTATCGAGATCTTAAATGGATCCAGAAAAGCCATCATGGAGCGGTTATAAGGAAGTTGTGAGGCGGGAGGTGAAGACTTGGCCCGATAGTGATAGATACACTGATGGACGGACGGACCCTCCGCAAACCCTACTCCCGACAAATCCGAGAATAATGCCTGTGCCCGACATTCACACCGAAACAAAAACTTTATATTGACTTTTACTAGATTGCGACTAACAAAAAACTGACAATTGTCAGCCGAACCCGAACGCAAAGAACCTTTCCATGGAGTGAATGTTAGGAATGAATACGATGGAGCCTGCAGACGGGATCCGTCACTCGTCAGGACCGGTTCAGCAGAGAGTTTTCTATTTTAAAACAGCAATTTCACTTTCATGTCTTGTAAGAGATCAAAATCAGGTTACCTGTCAATCCCCCGGCGTGCAGGCAGGGCGGACACACTGCATACACTGTGTGTGGAGGGCGGACACGAGCTATGAATGTCCTCTGTTTACACAGCGCCTGGGAATGAATGCTTCAAAGTGACACGAAGCACAAGAGATCATGCGAGAAAAGGTATATAGATTACATGGTGTGAGACAAGCAGATCTGTGGGCTCATCTTAGCACTAGGTCCATTGGGGCGCCCCTCGCACCTGTGGCCCTACGGCGCCCCTCGCACCTGTGGCCCTACGGCGCCCCTCGCACCTGTGGCCCTACGGCG
>NC_134356.1:630246020-630250619 GCF_048569485.1 Anomaloglossus baeobatrachus | reverse complement strand
GGTATCCATATTCTTTAATTGTAGCCAGTATAATGCACACCACAGAGCCAATATCACAGGATCAGACCAGTGCTACCCATAGAAGAGCATCCGTCAAAGTGCCCACTGACGTCAGCCCATGAAATTAAGTGCACCCCTGCCCCAGGTAATCCACAAGAGTAACATGTAGGTAGTGTATGTGGAGAGGAGATACAGAGCAATCGAACCCCCCGCTGCAATAAGGGAAGGAGGACCCCACGAGACCATGCAGACCCCTGATCACATGGTGCTTTTAAACAGTATTTATCAAAAAATAAATCTATAAATCACCAAATACATCAGTGTTCACACGCGGTGATCAGGACACGGCGCTGATCTTTTTGGCTGACCATTCTCTGATGTTGGACATTTGCATAGATTTCCATGGTCAGTAAATATTGCTCAGGGCTTTTGCCTGCCATGCGGTTTCCTCCATCCATTCCTGAAGGGTTTATGAAAAGCATTCAAATGACGGCGACCTCTGCACACAGTGTGCGCACGCCGGCCACTCGCCCAACGAGTCACCAGCCAGCAGCCCTGGTGTCCGGAGGGAATAATCACAGTATTTGGGATCAGTGACAGCCCATCTAAAGAGGAACCCTTGTTTAACCCTTTTTTCGTAAGCCAATAATACACGTGGAAAAAAAAAAAAAAACCAAAAAAACCAAAACGTCATCTTATTAGTGAAAAGTAAATACAGATTTTCCCATTATCGAGATAGAAGAGGACTGTAACGCTCAAGGACGGTGTAGGGGCAAGCGAGCGGGATTAGTGGCTCCACTGGATCACAGGGGGACCCGGGTTTACCCTTGAGTGGAAGGGGTTTAAGTAAGTGCCTACCGCAAGGCGGATGCCAGGTACCGTTCCCAGGGCAGAGAACTGGATGGTGGCAGCTGACACCCAGGACAGGTGACGGACGCAGACATAGGCAGGTATAGGCGGGGTGACTGAGGCAGGCTAGACAGGCGGGTACGGACTGGAATGGTGGGTACAGCAGGGATAGACAGGTATAGTAGGCAGGCTCAGGTGACGGAGAAAGGGATAACAGGACCTGACAACTAGCTAGCAGACTGGCATACCGACTAGCTTAATGTGTTGTGCAGGCACCTCCCCTAATGGGAGGGTGCCTTAAATACATAGGCATTTCCGGGAAATGGCACGCCCGCCCTTTAAGAGGAGGGCCGGAGTGTGCACGCGTCTCAGGTGCACCCAAAGGAACCCTGTGCGGCATGTACAGGGCCCGGGAGGAAAAGGAAGCCGCAGCACACAAGGATGGGTGGGGGGAGGACGCGACCTGGCCGGGGTGGTAACTCGGCATCTCTGCAGAGACATTGGCGCTACAATGATACTTGGTGCTTTAAAAGTTCTATTGAGAAGTGGAACGGTCATTTCTGCAGAACGCATGTCTGCCTCCTTCTTCGATCTCTATTGAATTTTAAAAGCACCAATTGTCATCTCCCATTTTAGTAATGGGAAAATCTGTCTCTGCCAAAGACAAACTTTACCCAAGAACTTAGAAATCGGTTCAGGAACGAGAAAAAGCCAACTCCTCTGGTAAGATACACCGTGTGCAGAATTATTAGGCAAGTTGTATTTTAGAGGATTTTCTTTATTATTGATCAACAACTATGTTCTCAATCAACCCAAAAGACTCAAATATCAAAGCTTAATATTTTTGGCAGTTGGGAGTGGGGTTTTTTAGATTTGGCTATCTTAGGAGGACATCTGTTTGTGCAGGTAATTATTACAGTGCAGAATTATTAGGCAACTTAATAAAAACCAAATCTATTCCCATCTCACTTGTTTATTTTCACCAGGTAAACCAATATAACTGCACAAAATTTAGAAGTAAACATTTCTGACATGCAAAAACAAAACCCAAAAATTAGCGACCAATATAGCCACCTTTCTTTATGATGACACTCAACAGCCGACCATCCATAGATTCTGTCAGCTGCTTGATCTGTTTATGATCAACATTGCTTGCAGCGGCCACCACAGCCTCCAGACACTGTTCCGAGAGGTGTACTGTTTTCCCTCCCTGTAGATCTCACATTTTATGAGGGACCACAGGTTCTCTATTGGGTTCAGATCAGGTGAACAAGGGGGCCATGTCATTATTTTTTCATCTTTTAGACCTTTACTGGCCAGCCACGCTGTGGAGCAGTTGGATACATGTGATGGAGCATTGTCCTGCATGAAAATCATGTGTTCTTGAACGATACCGACTTCTTCCTGTACCACGGCTTGGAGAAGTTGTCTTCCAGAAACTGGCAGTAGGTCTGGGAATTGAGCTTCACTCCATCCTCAACCCGAAAAGGTCCCACAAGTTCATCTTTGATGATACCAGCCCATACCAGTACCCCACCTCCTCCTTGCTGGTGTCTGAGTCGGAGTGGAGCTCTCTGCCCTTTACTGATCCCGCCTCTGGTCCATCCATCTGACCCATCAAGAGTCATCAGTCCATAAAACCTTTGACAAATCAGTCTTAAGATATTTCTTGGCCCAGTCTTGACGTTTGATATTATGTTTCTTGTTCAGAGGTGGTGGTTTTTCAGCCTTCCTTACCTTGGCCTGTCCCGGAGTATGGCACACCTTGTGCTTTTTGATACTCCAGTAACGTTACGGCTCTGAAATATGGCCAAACTGGTGGCAAATGGCATCTTGGCAGCTTCACGCTTGATTTTCCTCAATTCATGGGCAGTTATTTTGTGCCTTTTTTGCCCAACACGCTTCTTGCGACCCTGTTGGCTATTTACCATGAAACGCTTGATTGTCCGGTGATCACGCTTCAAAAGTTTGGCAATTTCAAGACTGCTGCATCCCTCTGCAAGATATCTCACAATTTTGGGCTTTTCGGAGCCCGTCAAATCTCTCTTCTGACCCATTTTGCCAAAGGAAAGGAGGTTGCCTAATAATTAAGCACACCTTATATAGGTTGTTGATGTCATTACACCGCACCCCTCCTCATTACAGAGATGCACATCACCCGATTTACTTAATTGGTAGTTGGCTCTCAGCCTATACAGCTTGGAGTAGGACAACATGTATAAAAAGTATCATGTGATCAAAATACTCATTTGCCTAATAATTCTGCACACAGTGTATACAACCCCAAGTTGGGGCGTCATGTAAAATGTACAGAAAACAAGAATGTAATACTTTGGATATCTCCTATAGACCAATGTTATTTACAGCAGAATATAGAACTGATCAGAAGTTGAACGTTGGAGATTTTTCGCATTGCAAATGAAAAAAAATGAACTGACTTAGAAATTGATGGCAGCATGACATCGCAAGAAGTAAGGAGAGGGTTAACAAATGGCTGGAAAAGTAAAGTGATGGTAATGAAAAGCAGCCGGAGGGTCAGTTTTCAACCAAAGTCATATGACAGTGTATAAAGAGAGTATGTTAGAGAGGCAGAGTCTCTCAGAGGCAAAGATGGTCAGAGGTTCACCAATCTATCTATTGAGGAACAATTTCAGAAAAAATGTTTTTCAACATAAAATTGCAAAGACTTAATATCTCACAATGTACAGTAGCTGGATATCAGCAATAGACTCTGGGACAAGTCCGAAGGTCAATATTGGATGCTTGTGTCCTCAGGTGGCACTGCATGACAATTCAGTCGCATGAGTCACTCCATGACTCGGGAATACTGGAAGACATCATCGTCTGTGAACACAGCGTGCCATGCAGCCCACAAATACAAGCGAGAGCTCCATCAAGTAAAGAAGAGGTCATATCTCAGCACAATTCTCAGGGACTGCCGTCTTCTCTGGGCCAAAGCGTAATTATAATAAACTGAGGCAAAATGGAAAACTGTTGTTCTGTGGGTTCAAGAACAGAGGGACCACCCAGCTTATCATCAGCGCACAGTTCCTGTATCTCTGATGGTCAGGAGCATTAGTGCCTATGGCATGAGCAGCTTACATGAGCATTTCGGCTCAGTGCGCATGACCCCGGAGTTTCAGTCATGCGCACTACTTCAGTCTGAAGCCAGGACGCGTACACTCTGCTTCATAATGCTCATGACCAAAACTCCGGGGTCACGCACACTGAGCCGAAATCCAGCGTTGGACGGCGATGGCGGCGGAGAGGCGAGTGAGATCATCCTCTGATGCTGTGCATTCATTAACATGTTAGTACACTCACAGGGGCGTGCTAACATGCTAATGGGGCCGACTAACCAGGGGAAGCAATGTCCTTGGGACTAGTCCACGCGCTCATTACCATACAATAAAAGATCTTTAGAAATACATTTTCTAAAGATCCCTTTATCTATGCTAGTGTATACAGGGACAGTTACGCAGGGATTAGCAATATACACCCAGAACTGCTCGTGGTTCTGGGTGCATATTGGACTTGACAGGTTCCCTTTAAAAACCCTCATTCCCTTCTGGTCCATATTGGTGATAGCTCTAAGACCCTTAAAAAGTCTTCAGTGCAAGCAGTCGGCTTGGATTCATCTGGAGAAACGTTGCTGTTGTTGCATATTCTCTCCCTGAGGCATGTGGAGATAAATTGTTTGTTCACTTTTCCCCTGTTTGTTATCCCTGTGTGTTCTTTAGACCTTAGTGG